>NC_091741.1:33222291-33252291 GCF_043380555.1 Nothobranchius furzeri | reverse complement strand
TTCACGCTGTTGACAGTTCTTATATACATTTATTAGTGGACTAGGGTCCCTAAGCGAACCACCACTTAGGAGCAAGTCCTCGGAGCACAGCTAACCTCCATCTTTTTTTCTTCTGGCTCTTGGAGAGTGCAGACGCTATTTTCTCCTCTCCCTCCCTCCTCATCCCAAGGCTCTCTGTCCTGTCTTTGGGTGCATGACGCTTTCTGCATTTCTTCTGGAAACTGGAAATGATTAAAAATGGATCTGGTCAGCTGGTCTCTCAACGTGATTGACAAAAATTTTTCAGCGATGAGAACGGGAGAAGGGGCTCCCGGATGCCCCTCTGGGACAGAGCCAGCTGGGCATATCATGGACTCCTGGAAACAGTGGAACCTGATCTGCCTCTCTCAACTGTCTGTGGAGGATTCTGAAGACTTCTGGATATTCGTGGTGTTGGTGTCGGGATTTCTGCTGTTTGGCCTGGGAGGTTACCTGGCTTACCGGAAGATTAACGAGCTGTCGAGGAATATTGGCTCTCTCCCGGAGCTCAGGGATGGATTACACCGCGCTGTGAACGCACAAACTCATAAAATTGTCGAGATGAGTCGTAAGCTTGGAACTTTGGCTGAGATTCAGGCTCTGGCACAGAAGGTGGATACCATCAAGGAGCGAGTGGACGGATCAGCACGGATTGGAATAGTTTGATAACACCATTATTGGATCTAGAGGGGTTGGAGACCAACAGAACTTTAAGGCAGAGAGGAAATTATCTCTGTCTGTACCCAAAACAAGTTTTTATCTGGATCTGGTGCCCTTGAGCCTGTGAGGCTGAAGTGAAAACTTACCCTCAGAAGAAATGTGGAATGCTGCCGTCGCTATGGAAACCCTCTCTCCCTATCCCAGCCTGGGCGGGACTGTGACCGGTGAAGGCCGTGGAACCGTATCTAGGAGTCACTGTGCTCTCTAACCCATAATCTCCCTCCCCTGTCCAAACGGAGGTGATGAGCGCTGCCCCATGTGGCTGCATGCTCTGAAGTGAGAAGAATCCCAACCCTACCTCCCCACCTAGTGGACACTTATGTTGTGTAATGTCTGTGTGCATTTCTGTCTGAGGTGTTTTTTTGCAGAGCAAAGCTGCCCTCCCTGGTGAGGGTACCTCTGAAGTGCCTTTTTTCCCCTCCCCCTGACTCTATCCTCATATAAACCCTCTGATCTCTATTATGGTAGCACGACTCGGATTGTGAATGACCACAATCACCAATTCTTGTCTTGTGTCTTGCCCGTGTATGTCTGATCTCAGAATTGTGTGTACTGAAACTCTTAAGTTCCCTCTGGGATTAATAAAGTACTTTTGAATTTGAATCTGCAGCACTTGCACATGGCATGAAGACCCATTTCTGACCGTGGAGTCTGTCGAACGTCCAACGTCAAACTAATTCCAGGAATAATGTCACAGGCGAAAGAACGCAAATAGACGGTTCTACCATCTCCGAGCTTTGATCGATCGTTATCACTTTATAATCCATAACAATCTTAAATTGTCAGATGACACAGCCCTAATGTCTCCTCTCTCATGTATAATAAAATGTGCCCTCTGTGTGCTCCGCTTGTCTCTCAGTCGGAGCCTCCGGCGAGGGCAGTTTTCAACCTCTACAAACGGAAAGTTTAGATAGAATCACACTTAAGTGTTGCTCAGATTGAAATTACACATCTCCAGTATCTTCTGGTTTAAAGCAATACCTTCATGAGGGATTATATTTGCAGTTGTAGCTCATTAAACACAATATGTAGAGTAGCTGTGTGTGTGTATGTGCACGTGTGTGTGTGTGCGCGTGCCAGGATCTTCTGGAGGTTTCTTCCTGTTAAAAGGGAGTTTTCCTCTCCACTGTCGCTGCTTGCTTGCTTAGTATGAGTAAAGACTCTGACACTAGTCAGTGACTCGATGCGACCTGCTGGGTTCCTTATATAGGAAACTTTAAACTAGCTGGCATAACTAACTGAACTTAGTGCACTGATACGCAGGTTCAGGGGCTATATAAATAACCTGAAGGGATGTGAATCAGTAATGAGCTGTTTTTAGTCAAATGTAAAAATATTCAGACATTTTTTATCTGATAACAAACGTTTGAAGCCATTCCCAGTACACCCCAGCAGGTGGTGCGTTTCTCTAACCCATTATCTAAATGAGTGGAGCACCATGAAGATGCTGAGCTGTCTGTGTGCAGGTGATGAACATGAACGGAACGGGCCGACGGGTGCTGGTGGAGGACAAAATTCCTCACATCTTTGGCTTCACGCTGCTGGGAGACTACATCTACTGGACGGACTGGCAGCGGCGCATCATCGAGCGCGTCCACAAACACACCGCCGAGAGGGAGTTCATCATCGACGAGCTGCCAGACCTCATGGGCCTCAAGGCTGTAAATGTGCACGAGGCCGTCGGTGAGTCACGAACGATGGCGTTGTGTTGGTGTACTAAGGGGGCGGGGCCTATGTTTCCTAGAGCAAATATCAGAAAAAGTTTGCTGATTTTAATGATTTGGACTAAAGTAGCGATTTTAAGTCCAGACCTCCTCATCTTTTTTAACCACCTTCCAGCTGCCGGAGGCGAACCACAGGGCTGTACACTCATAACAAAGCATAGCTGAGCCCTACAGCGAGTAAAGCAGGGGATCGGTGAGAGAGGTGTCGGTACAAGAACAGGATAAAATAGGTCACTTCATCTGGATAAAAACGGGCTGCTTCTCAGACCTCTGCTGTTATTCTGGTTCATGACGTGGTTGGCAGGGTTGGGGTTCTTGTAAGCAGTCCACAGAGCAGACTGGGGTACTGAGGACCGGTTCTGGTCCACTGAACCCATTTTCTCTGACCAGGTACCAACCCATGTGCTGACAACAATGGCGGTTGTAGTCACCTGTGCCTCTACACGCCCCACGGGGTGCAGTGCGGCTGCCCCATCGGCCTGGAGCTCATCGCCGACATGCAGACCTGCATCATCCCTGAGGCCTTCCTGCTCTTCTCCCGCCACACCGACATCCGTCGCATCTCCCTGGAGACGAACAACAACAACGTTCCCATCCCGCTCACTGGTGTCATGGAGGCTTCGGCGCTAGACTTTGACGTCACCGACAACCGGATCTACTGGACCGACATCACCCTGAAGGTGGGTTTCCGTACACAGCTGTAGAAGTAGGCAACACCAGAACCAGAACTCTGATCTGTTTAAACGTGACTCTGCAGACCATCAGCCGGGCCTTCATGAATGGCAGTGCTCTGGAGCACGTGGTCCAGTTTGGCCTCGACTATCCAGAGGGAATGGCGGTAGACTGGTTGGGGAAGAACCTGTACTGGGCAGACACCGGCACCAACCGCATTGAAGTGGCCAAACTGGATGGACAGCACCGGCAAGTTCTGGTCTGGAAGGATCTGGACAGTCCACGAGCTCTGGCCCTGGATCCTGCAGAGGGGTGAGAACTGGGAAGCTGTAGCTGGTCCTGCACCTGCTATAAAATCTTGTCAAGAAGCTCGGCTCATCTTAAGCTGAAGTTACGAGTTCCTGGTTTCTATTTTAGAGGTCGCGGGTCTCTATCAAGGTCATTTAATGACCAGACAGCACCGCAGCCCCTCAAGGCTGACTTTGTTCAATAGTTGGTTCAAATCCGGGTCAAACCCAAGACTCTGGTCAAATGGGACCCGATGCCTCCTCACCTGATTGGGGGGTTAAACCGCCCAATGATCTGCAGCTCACCGTTCCCCCAGGGGGTGGGTCAGATGTCTCACACACACACACACCAGCGTGGGACTTGAACCCTAACTAACGAAGGAGGCCCGGGTCCTGAAAGGGAAAGCTTGTAGTTACCCTAACCCATGTGAGACTCTGCTGCTGTGACTTTCTAACGAGTTAAATGATGTAATAAACACTGAGTGTGGGTGCGTTTTAGGGCAACCCTTTGTTTACCACACCAGTAGCTTAAAGCGGTGATGCAATCCAGAAAGCAGTTAAGTAATAATAATGTTTTAGGGTTATTTTAACAGCATTAAGCAGTAAAACTCATAAGATAAAGCAGTTTGAGTATAATTCTGATCTAAAGCAGTCTACCGAGCATTCTGTGAGAACGATCTGACCAATGACCAACTCCCTCCTAGGAAGGCTGTGTAGAACCACCGGGAGCATCTTTTATTCCTGGGCTCTTAACTGAATCTTTGCCTCGCACGAACGCCCTCTTGATCAGTGACAACCGAATGTCTGGGGCCTCTCTGCTGGATGAGGAAAAGTCATTTTTTGTCGTTCCACCCCCCCCCCCCCCCCCCCCCCCCCAACATAAATCAGAGGCAAGACCTCCCTGTCCACTTGGCCCTCCGCAGCAGCCCTAACCCTCACCTCGTTTCATTCTACTAGATAGGAAATCCTGCAGCCTGTGTTTGATTCTCTCCAAAATGAGCACACAGTCACTCCCAACCACCACTTCCTGTACACAGACTCCGCCTCGTGCAGAAAGGCAGAGCGGATCGTCATACCTGTTATCATCTACACCAGGGTATCCGCGGGTCCTTGCAAAGTCTTAAAAAGTCTTAAATTTGCTTTTCCAACTTAAGGCCTTAAAAATCCTTAAAAATGACAAATAATCCTTAAATACAGTTTCCAAAGGTCTTAAATGTCCAAAGACCCAATAAACAAGATTCTTTTATTTCTATAAAATCTTTGTGAATTTCTAGTTAGTTCAGCGTTTTTTGTGTATGATGTTGGCGTAAGCGGAACCGTACACGTTCGGTTGGTTTGTGAAAGGGGGCTATTTTTAGATGAGCACATTAGCTGGTTAAGCTAGTGGGAGCTTGCGCCGTGGGGAAGTTTAATGGTAACTGGATGGTTAATCCCACGTTCACGACGTGGTTAGCACCGTTTCCAGGCAATAGCTGGAAATTATTGCTTAAATTTAATTTTAAAAAAATAGCTTAAATTTGGTCAAAGTAGCCTTAAAAAAGGTCTTAAAAAGTCTTAAATTTGGCTCCCTTAAACCTGCACATACCTTGTACACACATCCTGTTTACAAGGGTGAACGGTTGGTTGGGCTGAGGTGGAAGTGGGTCTTTCCACAGGAACCCTTTAGATTTGGACTGTTGTCACCAGCAGACCCAGTTCCTCTTCCCAAGGCTGTTCTGACCCGGTTCTCCACAGGTACATGTACTGGACTGAGTGGGGCGGGAAGCCCAAGATAGACCGGGCTGCGATGGACGGTACCGGCCGCATCACATTGGTGGCCGACGTGGGTCGAGCCAACGGCCTCACCATCGACTACGCGGAGCGGAGGCTCTACTGGACCGACCTGGACACGACGCTGATAGAGTCATCCAACATGCTTGGTAAGAGCGTCTTCTGTAGGACCAGGGTCGGATAGGGATGTTCTGATCCAATCACATGATTGGATAGCTCAGTGGCCTAGCGGTAGTGTCTGCCCTGAGCTGGTAGATCAGGGTTCGATTCCCGATCATACCAAAGACTTTAACAATGGGACCCAGCGCCTCCCTGTTGGATTGGGGGGTTAAACCACCAAATGGTTCCCGAGCGCGGCCGTGTCTGCAGCTCACCGCTCCCCCAGGGGACGGGTCAAATGAGAACAATCACACAAACATCAGTGTGTGTGTGACAACTGATGGGACTTTGAATTGGGCCTGAAAACATAACGACACTGGCTTAGTTTTAATTTTATGTTACTACATCAACATGTCGCCATTTTCTTTTGGGCGACGAAACCGTAACGTCACACAGTTTACAGCAGGCAGGAATTCAGACGCCATAGGGAGCATAAGGCTCCTCCCCCTTCATGTCGACTCGTGGGTCAGTGAACGAGGCAGTAAAAGTTGTTTTCTGGTCCGCTTTCCTCCACGCCCTGAATCACACACATGTTGTACGTGAGTTTAAATGATGCATGACTGTGTGAGTTTTGACCGTGTTTGTTGCAGAATCTGAGCTTGATGAGCTTGTAAAAGTTGGTGCTTAAAGACTACAAATCAGGCGAAGCATGTATGACGTCACGGCCACACCTCCTCTGCCCCAGCGTAGCTGCTACTTACCACATGACCAGGATCACGGTGGCTTTCTCCACGTTGAGTTCTCCTTCTGTTCTGGAAGAAGGATGTGATGCTCGCTAAACGCTGCATTTTCACACAAAACCTAAAGTAACTTTTGTCACCCGTCTAAAACCAGCACTTCCTAAAATGTGTTAACCGTCTAAAACCAGCACTTCCTAAAATGTGTTAACCGTCTAAAACCAGCACTTCATAAAATGTGTTAACCGTCTAAAACCAGCACTTCCTAAAATGTGTTAACCGTCTAAAACCAGCACTTCATAAAATGTGTTAACCGTCTAAAACCAGCACTTCCTAAAATGTGTTAACCGTCTAAAACCAGCACTTCCTAAAATGTGTTAACCGTCTAAAACCAGCACTTCCTAAAATGTGTTAACCGTCTAAAATCAGCACTTCCTAAAATGTGTTAACCGTCTAAAACCAGCACTTCCTAAAATGTGTTAACCGTCTAAAACCAGCACTTCCTAAAATGTGTTAACCGTCTAAAACCAGCACTTCATAAAATGTGTTAACCGTCTAAAACCAGCACTTCCTAAAATGTGTTAACCGTCTAAAACCAGCACTTCATAAAATGTGTTAACCGTCTAAAACCAGCACTTCCTAAAATGTGTTAACCGTCTAAAACCAGCACTTCCTAAAATGTGTTAACCGTCTAAAACCAGCACTTCCTAAAATGTGTTAACCGTCTAAAATCAGCACTTCCTAAAATGTGTTAACCGTCTAAAATCAGCACTTCCTGAATCTAAATGTGTTTTTAACATTCATGGACATCAGACGGGATCAGAAAACAAGTAACTGGCTCATAGAATCCCTACACACGCCGCGCCTGTACACGCCGCCACCGCTCTACACACGCCGCCACCGCTCTACACACGCCGCCACCGCTCTACACACGCCATCACCGCTCTACACACGCCATCACCGCTCTACACACGCCGCCACCGCTCTACACACGCCATCACCGCTCTACACACGCCGCCACCGCTCTACACACGCCATCACCGCTCTACACACGCCATCACCGCTCTACACACGCCATCACCGCTCTACACACGCCGCCACCGCTCTACACACGCCATCACCGCTCTACACACGCCATCACCGCTCTACACACGCCATCACCGCTCTACACACGCCGCCACCGCTCTACACACGCCGCCACCGCTCTACACACGCCGCCACCGCTCTACACACGCCGCCACCGCTCTACACACGCCATCACCGCTCTACACACGCCATCACCGCTCTACACACGCCATCACCGCTCTACACACGCCGCTACCGCTCTACACACGCCATCACCGCTCTACACACGCCGTCACCGCTCTACACACGCCGCCATCGCTCTACACACGCCAACACACGCCATCACCGCTCCACACATGCCATCAACGCTCTACACACGCCATCACCGCTCTACACACGCCGCCACCGCTCTACACACGCCGCCACCGCTCTACACACGCCATCACCGCTCTACACACGCCATCACCGCTCTACACATGCCGTCACCGCTCTACACACGCCGCCACCGCTCTACACACGCCGCCACCGCTCTACACACGCCGTCACCGCTCTACACACGCCATCACCGCTCTACCCACGCCGCCACCGCTCTACACACACCGCCACCGCTCTACACACGCCATCACCGCTCTACCCACGCCGCCACCGCTCTACCCACGCCATCACCGCTCTACCCACGCCATCACCGCTCTACCCACGCCGCCACCGCTCTACACACGCCGCCACCGCTCTACACACGCCATCACCGCTCTACACACGCCATCACCGCTCTACACACGCCGCCACCGCTCTACACACGCCGCCACCGCTCTACACACGCCATCACCGCTCTACACACGCCGTCACCGCTCTACACACGCCGTCACCGCTCTACACATGCCGTCACCGCTCTACACACGCCATCACCGCTCTACACACGCCGCCACCGCTCTACACACGCCATCACCGCTCTACACACGCCATCACCGCTCTACACACGCCATCACCGCTCTACACACGCCGCCACCGCTCTACACACGCCGCCACCGCTCTACACACGCCGCCACCGCTCTACACACGCCATCACCGCTCTACACACGCCGTCACCGCTCTACACACGCCGCCACCGCTCTACACACGCCGCCACCGCTCTACACACGCCGCCACCGCTCTACACACGCCACCACCGCTCTACCCACGCCGCCACCGCTCTACCCACGCCGCCACCGCTCTACCCACGCCGCCACCGCTCTACCCACGCCGCCACCGCTCTACCCACGCCGCCACCGCTCTACACACGCCATCACCGCTCTACCCACGCCGCGCCTGTACACACACCTCTCTGCAGGTGTTGTGCACAGAAAGCCTGGCTTGTCGCAGAAATGTGCATCGTTAAATACAGCCACACCCTGAGGACACGGATTTGCAAAATGAGCAACACAACAAGTTTTAAATAAATTCATAAAATCCTGACTTTTGTTTCCTGATGGAGACATGTTTGTTGGGCGATAAATGAAGGAAAAGATGGAAGTACAGAAGCATCCCCAGATTCAGACCTGATTTAGAACTTGTTTTTGGTGTCGTCTCTTCTCCCTCACGTTCTCGGTCTTCCTACTCCTCCAGGTCTGGACAGAGAGGTGATCGCGGATGACCTTCCTCACCCGTTTGGACTGACCCAGTTCCAGGACTATATTTACTGGACAGACTGGAGCCAACGCAGCATCGAGCGAGCCAATAAGACGAGTGGCCAGAACCGCACCCTGATCCAGGGCCACCTGGATTACGTCATGGACATCCTGGTCTTCCACTCGTCCCGACAGGGCGGCTGGAACGCCTGTGCCTCCACCAACGGACACTGCTCCCATCTGTGCCTTGCTGTCCCAGTCAGCAACTATGTCTGCGGATGCCCCGCCCACTTCTCCCTCAACTACGACAACAAGACGTGCCGCGGTAAGAGAAGAGGTTCTGGAGGACCTGGTGGTTCCCTGTGCTGAGTGCATGTTGACGTGACCTTGTTCTCCTCTAGCTCCCACGTCATTCCTGCTCTTCAGTCAGAAGAACTCCATCAACCGGATGGTGATCGACGAGCAGCAGAGCCCTGACATCATCCTTCCTATCCACAACCTGAAGAACGTCCGGGCCATCGACTACGACCCGCTGGACAAGCAGCTGTACTGGATCGACTCCAAACAGAATGTCATTCGCCGCACGCAGGAGGATGGGAACCAGGTACTGGTTTCAGGTTCTGGTGTCTTGCTTTAGCTGGAGGTCGAGTTGCTCATGGACCTTCAGGCTGAAGAACTTCTCTTTCCTCAGTTTAACGTTTAAACACAGACGTGTTCAGCAGAAGAGCTGTGGCTCCTAATGAGCTCCAGTCTTCTCGTCTCTGATGCTGGGCGGGTTCTGATGATCGGGCCCGTTCACATCAGATCAGACGGGGAGCAGAACAGGATGTGTAACCCTGAAACTGCTTGTTTCCCATGAATGTGTGTACATGTCCCCACCTTCTCCTTGGTTTCAGGTGGATCTGGAGGTCCAGCTTGTGTTCCACTTGGCTCATGTGGTTGTTCTGGTTGTTTGTAGAGTATGACGGTGGTACTGAGCTCTGTGGTGGGACCCAGTCCAGGTCTTCAGCTGTATGACCTAAGCATCGACATCTACAGTCGCTTCATCTACTGGACCAGCGAGGTGACCAACGTCATCAACGTGACCCGGACAGATGGCAGCCGGGTGGGCGTGGTCCTGCGGGGCGAGCACGACAAACCCAGAGCCATCATGGTGAACCCAGAGCGCGGGTCAGTAGAACTCCTCTAAAACATGCTGAATACTAGCTTTTTAGGGCCGTGGAGTCAAACCCTGCAGCTAATCCAATGCTATGGCTAACGGGTACTTACCATTCAGAGGTGGTTCTGTTGGGTCGGTTCCGCTAGTTTCAGGCAACTCACAAGCTCAAAACAATAAGGCTCGGGTCCGCTTGTCTCCTCCAAATAAACTTGGTCCCTTTCTTCTCGAGTGTCTGGGTAAGGAGGGGGAGAAACGTCCTCCACTTCTAATAACTGCTCAGAGTGAAGGGAGCTAGCTTCGTCTAGTTAGCCATCGTCTTCGTCACTGCCGAGGCTCCGCCCTCTCGGTCCTCCAGGCAACGCCTACTAATGTTGCCGTTTTTAAAATTGATACGTGGGTGGAGAAGGACTCCGAGGCTCACTTGACCCGCTCTTTAAATGAGTTAAACCAAGGTCTATAGCCCTTGGGTCATAGACTATGAGCTGTAAGTATATTGGTCTTTTTATACTGGGAATCAGGAGTTATTTTAGTGATCATCTTGTTTCTTATTTATTTTTGTCCTGATTGTGTCCTGAGCAATTTTATGACTGAATAAAAACAAATAAAATCAACATAAATTGAAAAATCGTCTAAAATAATCGAGATCTCAATTTCAGTCACAATAATCGTGATTATTATTTTTGCTATAATCGAGCAGCTCTACTTGTATACCAAATTATGTATACCGCGCTGCTGCGGGCCAGGCAGCTCCGGCCCAGGAATAAGCCCCCCTGTCCCGCTGGGAGGGTTTCAAACACCGCCATCCTCTGCTGGAGACCGTGGCGCGCTGCTGCGCCCTGGTTGTTTATTCTGTTATTGTTACCAGTACTTGTCCTGCAATGTGAAACGCTCGGTCTCAGATTTTGTAAGAATAATAACATTTCCCCCCAAAATGCGACTTTTATGTTTTTTTCTTCTTGATTATACTTTTTATGGCTGGTGCGACTTCTAGTCCAGAACATACGGTAGTTAAACGGTAAAAGCACAGCAGCATTTAGGGTTAGCCTTCACGAGGCGCAACGCCCACTCCTAAACAGTGAATGATTTAAAATCCCAGCTGGAAGGATGAGATGTGTGGTGGTTCTGACGGCTGGATCGGTGAAGGGACTTCCTGTGCTCTCTGCAGGTACATGTACTTCACCAACCTGCAGGAGCGTTCTCCTAAGATCGAGCGGGCAGCTTTGGACGGCACGGAGCGGGAGGTCTTGTTCTTCAGCGGCCTGGGAAAACCTGTGGCTCTGGCCATTGACAACGCGTTGGGAAAGCTGTTCTGGGTGGACTCGGACCTGCGGCGCATCGAGAGCAGCGACCTGTCTGGTGAGTCTAAACGCCTTCATGCTGAACTTAGTGGAAATGCTCGTCCTGCTACAAAGTCAGAAATATGCTCCCATCTCTGTAGAGCGGGTGGCTGAAGCCTACCCACCTCTGAGTTCTGGTACTGATCGATTAGAACCAGAACCTTTAGGGTTCTGCTGCTGACTGTGTGCACCTGTCTCACTGATCACATGGGTCCATCATAGTGGACGTCTACGGAGTATTGAGTGGAGGGTGAAAGTGGTGACTGAAGGTTTTCTTGCCCGTTTAGTCTGGTTTTACTGGTTCAAGCCCAGTTCCTTAGTGGGAACTTGGCGTCGGGGCTCAGGGAGGGCGGTATTGGTGGACCTACACAACAGGCTGGTTTTGGGTTTAACCTGGAAACGCACGCCCTCCGTGGTGAAATGTAGGATTATCAATACTAGATAAGTAAAGCAAACACATCACATTTACTATTCCAGGTCCATCAGAAGTACTTGAACGTTACTCTTACCCAGTAACGCGTGTGTGCTGCACGTGCCAGAGTACTGCCCCGGCTGACCCGATCCAGAACCCCATCTCTGACCCGATCCAGAACCCTATCTCTGACCCGATCCAGATCCCGATCTCTGACCCGATCCAGATCCCGATCCAGAACCCGATCTCTGACCCGATCCAGAACCCGATCTCGGACCCGATCCAGAACCAGAACTCGGACCCGATCCAGAACCAGAACTCGGATCCGATCTCTGACCCGATCCAGAACCCCATCTCTGACCCGATCCAGAACCCTATCTCTGACCCGATACAGAACCCGATCTCTGACCCGATCCAGAACCCGATCTCGGACCCGATCCAGAACCAGAACTCGGACCCGATCCAGAACCAGAACTCGGATCCGATCTCTGACCCGATCCAGAACCCCATCTCTGACCCGATCCAGAACCCTATCTCTGACCCGATACAGAACCCGATCTCTGACCCGATCCAGATCCCGATCTCTGACCCGATCCAGAACCCGATCTCGGACCCGATCCAGAACCAGAACTCGGACCCGATCCAGAACCAGAACTCGGATCCGATCTCTGACCCGATCCAGAACCCCATCTCTGACCCGATCCAGAACCCGATGTCTGACCCGATCCAGAACCCGATGTCTGACCCGATCCAGAACCCGATCTCTGACCCGATCCAGAACCCGATCTCTGACCCGATCCAGAACCCGATCTCTGACCCGATCCAGAACCCGATCCAGAACCAGAACTCGGACCCGATGCAGAACCCCATCTCTGACCCGATGCAGAACCCCATCTCTGACCCGATGCAGAACCCTATCTCTGACCCGATACAGAACCCGATCTCTGACCCGATACAGAACCCGATCTCTGACCCGATACAGAACCCGATCTCTGACCCGATCCAGATCCCGATCCAGAACCCGATCTCTGACCCGATCCAGAACCCGATCTCGGACCCGATCCAGAACCAGAACTCGGACCCGATCCAGAACCAGAACTCGGATCCGATCTCTGACCCGATCCAGAACCCCATCTCTGACCCGATCCAGAACCCGATGTCTGACCCGATCCAGAACCCGATGTCTGACCCGATCCAGAACCCGATCTATGACCCGATCCAGAACCCGATCTCTGACCCGATCCAGAACCCGATCCAGAACCAGAACTCGGACCCGATCCAGAACCCCATCTCTGACCCGATGCAGAACCCCATCTCTGACCCGATGCAGAACCCCATCTCTGACCCGATGCAGAACCCTATCTCTGACCCGATACAGAACCCGATCTCTGACCCGATACAGAACCCGATCTCTGACCCGATACAGAACCCGATCTCTGACCCGATACAGAACCCGATCTCTGACCCGATGCAGAACCCGATCTCTGACCCGATGCAGAACCCGATCTCTGACCCGATACAGAACCCGATCTCTGACCCGATACAGAACCCGATCTCTGACCCGATACAGAACCCGATCTCTGACCCGATACAGAACCCGATCTCTGACCCGATCCAGAACCCCATCTCTGACCCGATCCAGAACCCCATCTCTGACCCGATGCAGAACCCCATCTCTGACCCGATGCAGAACCCCATCTCTGACCCGATGCAGAACCCCATCTCTGACCCGATGCAGAACCCCATCTCTGACCCGATGCAGAACCCCATCTCTGACCCGATGCAGAACCCCATCTCTGACCCGATGCAGAACCCGATACAGAACCCGATCCAGAACCCGATCTCTGACCCGATCCAGATCCCGATCCAGAACCCCATCTCTGACCCGATCCAGAACCAGAACTCGGACCCGATCCAGAACCAGAACTCTGACCCGATCCAGAACTCGGACCCGATCTCTGACCCGATCCAGAACCCCATCTCTGACCCAATCTCTGACCCGATCCAGAACCCGATCTCTGACCCGATGCAGAACCCTATCTCTGACCCGATGCAGAACCCTATCTCTGACCCGATGCAGAACCCTATCTCTGACCCGATGCAGAACCCTATCTCTGACCCGATGCAGAACCCTATCTCTGACCCGATGCAGAACCAGAACTCTGACCCGCTGCAGAACCAGAACTCTGACCCGATACAGAACCAGATCTCTGACCCGATCTCTGACCCGATCCAGACCCGATCTCTGACCCGATCCAGAACCCGATCCAGACCCGATCCAGAACCCGATCCAGACCCGATCCAGAACCCGATCCAGAGCCGATCCAGAATTCGATCTCTGACCCAATCCAGAACCCGATCTCTGACCCGATCCAGAACCAGAACTCGGACCCGATCTCTGACCCTATACAGGACCCGATCTCTGACCCGATCCAGAACCCGATACAGAACCCGATCTCTGACCCGATACAGAACCCGATCTCTGACCCGATCCAGAACCCGATCCAGAACCAGAACTCAGACCCGATCCAGAACCAGATCTCAGACCCGATCCAGAACCTGATCTCAGACCCGATCCAGAACCAGAACTCAGACCCGATCCAGAACCAGAACTCAGACCCGAACCAGAACACAGACCCGAACCAGAACCAGATCTCAGACCCGATCCAGAACCAGATCTCAGACCCGATCCAGAACACAGACCCGAACCAGAACTCAGACCCGATCCAGAACCAGATCTCAGACCCGATCCAGAACCAGAACTCAGACCCGATCCAGAACTAGAACAGATATTTAATTGTCTTCATTCCTGTCCCCCCCCTCCCCCCACCCCACCCGCAGCTCCTCTCCCGTTTTGTTGCCTTTGTTCCTGAAGTTCTCGCCCTTGTTTGTTTTTCTCCCTGGTGCTTTTATTTTGTTAAACGCTGCAGGAGCCAATCGGATTGTGATCGCCGACTCTAACATCCTGCAGCCCGTGGGCCTGACGGTGTTCGGGAACCACCTGTACTGGATCGACAAGCAGCAGCAGATGATCGAACGCATCGATAAAACGACGAGGGAGGGCCGCACTAAGGTGCAGGCGCGAGTCGCCTACCTGAGCGACATTCACGCCGTGCACGATCTTGACATGACGGAGTACCGTGAGTCCAGTTTCCTGTTTGTTACGCTGGCAGGTTGAGTCTCAGCTTACCTGTCTAACACACTTGTTCTCCAGGTAAACACCCCTGTACAAACGATAATGGCGGCTGCTCCCACATCTGCATCGTGAAGGGAGACGGGACAACCCGCTGCTCGTGTCCCATTCACCTGGTGCTGCTGCCAGACGAACTCACCTGTGGAGGTAAAACGTGTTCCGGCCTATAAGGTCGTCAGAAAGAAGGATGTTGATCTCACGGTCTGCGTTTGTGTCTAGAACCGCCCACCTGCTCGCCTGAACATTTCGCCTGCAATTCAGGAGAAGTGGACTGCATCCCGAACACCTGGAGGTGCGACGGTTATCCTGAGTGTGACGACCGGAGCGACGAGGAAGACTGTCCCGTCTGCTCCGATTCGGAGTTCCAGTGCGACAGTCGGCAGTGCATTGACCTGAGCCTGCGTTGCAACGGGGAGATCAACTGTCAGGACGGATCTGACGAGAACAAGTGTGAAGGTGAAGCGGGGGGGCTCACGGCTCTGTAACAGTTATAGCCCCGCCCACAGCCATCGTTTCTAGACTGAGCAGTGCAATCCGCTGCGTTTTCTTGTGGCGCTCCTGACTGACCCAGGATCTGTCAGCTATGTTAGTCATTCGTGTTTTTAGTGGTTTTGCCTTTTGGTCCTAACGAAGGGCTGCACAGCCTGCGCTAACAGCCTGCGCTAACAGCCTGCGCTAACAGCCTGCGCTGCTCAGCCTGCGCTAACAGCCTGCGCTGCTCAGCCTGCCCTAACAGCCTGCGCTGCTAAGCCTGCCCTAACAGCCTGCGCTGCTCAGCCTGCCCTAACAGCCTGCGCTGCTCAGCCAGCGCTAACAGCCTGCGCTGCTCAGCCTGCGCTGCTCAGCCTGCCCTAACAGCCTGCGCTGCTCAGCCTGCGCTGCTCAGCCTGCGCTGCTCAGCCTGCGCTGCTCAGCCTGCGCTGCTCAGCCTGCCCTAACAGCCTGCGCTGCTCAGCCTGCGCTGCTCAGCCTGCGCTGCTCAGCCTGCGCTGACAGCCTGCGCTGCTCAGCCTGCCCTAACAGCCTGCGCTGCTCAGCCTGCCCTAACAGCCTGCGCTGCTCAGCCTGCGCTGCTCAGCCTGCGCTGCTCAGCCTGCGCTAACAGCGGCTCTCTGGGTAAAAGTCTCCTCACAAGCACAGTGACGATAGAAAATGGGAAAAGGGTTGTGGCTGTTAATGTTTCATGGTGTGATTTATAATGGGAATAATTGCTATTCCATCTTCTCCTAAGATGGTTCAGCCATCAGATCCGGGGAACCAGAGCCTCATGTCTCCCAGCTTTGGCAGACAGGATAAACCACCACTGTGTGTTTTTATTTAAACACTTTTTGTAAAGGCGAGCCCAGAAAATGTATGTTTTATGCTGAAGGTTTAACTTGGTGGTTTTGTCTCGAGGTGATGCCCCACTCCATGGCAACCAGGTGACGTGCGTTGCCTAGCTGGTCCTAATGTTCTGGCATCTTTTTGTTTTTCAGTTCGGTGTCCGGCGGATCAGTTCACCTGCACCAACGGTCAGTGCATCGGCAAGCACAAGAAGTGCGACCACAACATGGACTGCAGCGACAACTCCGACGAGATGGGCTGCTGTGAGTGGCGTCCGATCAGCAGATCCGAGCCTGATCTCCGGTTTTACTTCAGCCATGTTCCCTTCAGTGCAGCCAGCTGTTTAAAAAGCAGTCAGCTCTTCAGGCGCCAAAGGTTTTAATACAGCGTTTGGTTCTGATGCGGCAGGCAAAACCTGCAAATGACCCAAAGGTTGTGATGGATTAAATTCACGCTAATTAGCATATTATGATGTCATCAGGCAAAACTTTACAGATGTTCCTTCAGATTTTTGTTATTTTTAATTTATAAATGTTTTATATAAACCTTTTATGCTTGTATTTTTCTCCCCAACACAAATCCTTTATATTAGTCGGGACCCTCGTGTAACAAACGTTCACAGAAATATTCCTAAATTCCTTCCTGTCAACGAAAGTTAGAATGTTTGTATGCACGGTCAACATCCTGATGTATGAAACGTGCGGTGGCCTCTCGTACGCACGTTCCTCCACCCCGCCTGATGATAAATCCCACCTGTGCTAGCCAGGTGCTCGTGTCACGCTGCGCCCCCAGCAGGTGAGGGGATTGTCTGCGTTCTAGAATAGAATAAACTTTATTGATCCCACAGTGGGGAAATCCACTTGTTACAGCAGCACCAACACTTGAGGGATAAATAATAACAAAGGTACGTGTATTTATACACAGGCAGTAATCTAGTGCTGTAACCTTCAACCGCTAAAAACCACAAATAAAAAATGAAAAGGAAACTTGTGTTTGCAGCGCTACGCAGCATGAGAGACACAGACATACTAATGTTCATCTGGTATAGAACGAGTATTGAACACATACGGAGTATTGCGTTGGTGGTACTGTGTACCAGGATAATGCCACTACCAGTTCAACTGAGGAGCTCTACACTCTTACTGCAGAGGGCATGACTGACCTACGGTAGCGGTCTGGTTTACATCTGGGATGTCTCCGTCTGCCTCTGATGGAGGGGCCGGTGGCGCCAGTGCTTGGCAGCCTCGCCTTTGTCAGCACGCCCCAGGGCAGTCACATCGTAGCTCATCCCCACCAGCGTGTGAATGGGTGAATGATTGTGTTGTAAAGCGCCTTGGGGGGTTCCAGGACTCTAGAAGGCGCTATATCAAATACAGGCCATTTACCATTTACTGGTGAGTGAGAAGGAGTGTTTCTCTGAAAGCCAATCACCATTTCCTTTGTCTTACTGGTGTTCAAGCGACGGTGGTTATGCTCACACCAGTCTACAAGTCCATGATGACTGACCTGTACTCCAGGTCATTCCCTCAGACACGAGTCATCAGAGAGAAAAGACCCAGAATAAAAAACTTGTGTGATGGGGAGCAGAGGAGGTTCTGGTAGATGTAAAATAAAACATGGACCGGAATCGGATTTGTGCGGTTTATCTGGGATTCCAAATCCCAGCATGGCTCCAGACGGATCTGCCGTCAGCGCGCTCACGCGTTTCCTCCAGAGGAGCTCCGACAGGTCCTTCATAACAGCATAGAAACGATGTTTAATCCAACGCGTCTGAAGCAGCATCACGAGGATAAAATATAACATCTTACATAAAAATAATATGAATGAAAAAGATTAAGAACATCATAAAAACGGAAACAGATTACAACAACGCCACATCCGTTCTACAGTCAGATTCCCGTCAGGTGTTGTAGCACCAGTCATGTGACTCAGCACCGGTCGTGTGACTCAGCACCGGTCGTATGACTCAGCACCAGTCGTGACTCAGCACCAGTCGTGTGACTCAGCACCAGTCATGTGACTCAGCACCAGTCGTGTGACTCAGCACCAGTCATGTGACTCAGCACCGGTCATGTGACTCAGCACCGGTCATGTGACTCAGCACCAGTCGTGTGACTCAGCACCAGTCGTGACTCAGCACCAGTCGTGTGACTCAGCACCAGTCGTGTGACTCAGCACCAGTCATGTGACTCAGCACCGGTCGTATGACTCAGCACCAGTCGTGTGACTCAGCACCGGTCGTGACTCAGCACCAGTCATGTGACTCAGCACCGGTCGTATGACTCAGCACCAGTCGTGACTCAGCACCAGTCGTGACTCAGCACCAGTCGTGTGACTCAGCACCAGTCGTGTGACTCAGCACCGGTCGTGTGACTCAGCACCGGTCGTGTGACTCAGCACCAGTCATGTGACTGAGCACCAGTCGTGTGACTCAGCTGTTTTTCCACTGACGTATAAAATAATCAGTGGATGAGGAACATGTGTGGATGAGTGAGACCTTCGGTGGTCCCGTTCTACCACTAGATGTTCCTACACACGGTCTGAAGTTGTCTGGTGTTTAGGAACATTTCCACCCACAGGTACAACATGATGAACACCACACAGTGTGTACGTTAGTTCCTACGCCTGATTTACGCACAGACCCGTGTCTAAGCACGGTCGCTACACGAGGGTCTGGTGTTTTGGGCGTGAAACGGGATGGTTTCATCCCAGGACAGTTGTCTGTGTGGACCGCAGTCAGCTGCAACCGATTATGGGCCACGAGCCATCACCTTCATCAGAGGGTGAATGTTCCTCTTCAGAGTTTGAGTCGGCCATTTGCCCCGCTCTCCTCTGGCTGGAGGCGGCTTCAGACTGAAACAGGAACATCCGTTTGAAGCTTCACGTTTCTGCAGCGACCACCCGAGGATCACGGTTGATCAGGGACTCGTTAAACTTTGGCGCTTACAGAGTTGAGGAAAACCCACGTGTTGTTAAACGTTTCACCCGTTAACGGGTTTCCTCTGACGGTAAGGGACGCCCACACGCAGATAATCTAACTGATGAACGTTGTTCTGCTCCTGCGGTTTCAGATCCCACCGAGGAGCCTCCACCTCCGTCCAACAACACCATCAGCTCCATCGTGGGCGTGGTCATGGCCTTGTTTGGGGTTGGTGCCATCTACTTTGTGTGTCAGCGCGTGCTCTGTCCTCAGATGAAGGACGACGGAGAGACGGTCACCAACGACTTCGTGGTTCACGGGCCGTCGTCCGTGCCTCTGGGATATGTTCCACATCCGAGCTCGCTGTCCAGCTCGCTGCCAGGTGAGATGCTCTACGGTACGGGAATACCTGCCTGGTAACCAGTGCAGGGCTCTAAAAACAGGAGTGATGTGCTCCGTTCTCCTGGTTCCTGTTGAGGCTTAGGAGACCATTGCAGTAGTCCAGCCTGCTGGAGATGAACACATGAATGAGTCTGTAAGCCGGGTCTGGACATGAGACCTCTGACTCCTGATGTTTGATGAAGGTGTTAAACGGCTGAAACTGCTGCGTAGTTACGGTGGTTCGTGTTGTAGCGGAGTGTGTGTGTGTGTGTGTGTGTGTGTGTGTGTGTGTGTGTGTGTGTGTGTGTGTGTGTGTGTGTGTGTGTGTGTGTGTGTGTGTGTGTGTGTGTGTGTGTGTGTAACACATCCAGACCGCCCACCCTGGTAAACCGTAACGACCTCACCTCACCTGCCTGCCTCGTCAGAGTAACGGCCAGGTTAGCAGAGGCTTTTAAAACACCATTAGGAACATAGTAAGTCCTGTAAGACGTGCAGCAGAACCATAGAAGGGGCTGAAACATGTACTGGTACCACTGGTTCTGACTCAACTCTACCTGTCCACAGGTATGTCCAGGGGGAAGTCTGTGATTGGCTCTCTGAGCATCATGGGTGGCAGCAGTGGTCCGCCGTACGACCGCGCTCACGTCACCGGAGCTTCGTCCAGCAGCTCGTCCAGCACCAAGGGCACGTACTTCCCCCCGGTGAGACCCGGAGCCGAGTCCACTTTGATCCGGACTCGGACCTGGATCCTGACCTTTGTGTGTGTTCCAGATCCTGAACCCGCCCCCCTCACCTGCAACAGTGCGCTCCCAGTACACCCTGGAGTTTGGTTACTCCTCCAACAGCCCGTCCACACACCGGTCATACAGGTACTGTTGCCCAGGAATTAGACAGAACAAATATCTGGACCTCAAAGGTTCTGATCCACAAACAGAACGGATCTGGACCTTCTGACAGCTCCCAGAGTAAATGTGACTCGGCTGCTTTCGTGTGACAGAACTGTTGGCGCTTACACGTCAGCGTCGGCACGGTCGGGCGGGAGTTTGGGCTGGTACGGGCCGTGTCGTGTTCACATATAAATCCCAGCGACCTTTCAGGAATGCGGAAATCCCTGGGCTTGTGGGCGGAGTCTAATCAGTCCGTAGTGCGGCCTCGGTCCCAGTCTGACCGCTGGGGAGAAGGTGTGAGAAAGAGTCGCCTCGGCACCAAAAACACAAATCTGACCTGAGTGTGAAACCAAATTCTGGTGCCGTTCGGTACCTTTTGGGGCCGTGCCGACGCTAACGTGTAAGCGCCATTCTGGTCCAGACCAACCAGAGCCATCAGAACACACGCTGTCGTCGGGGCAGGCTCCTGAGAGCGGGCCTTCTGCTCCGGTCCTAACCAGAACACGTTCTCACCAAGTTCTTCTCCTCCTGCAGCTACCGACCGTACACCTACCGCCACTTTGCCCCGCCCACCACGCCCTGCAGCACGGACGTGTGCGACAGCGATTACACCCCGGGACGCCGAGCACCACTGAAGCCCGCTGCGGCCACTAAGGGCTACACCAGCGACCTCAACTATGACTCTGAGCCGTTCCCGCCGCCGCCGACCCCCCGCAGCCAGTATCTGTCGGCGGAGGAGAACTGCGAGAGCTGCCCGCCGTCGCCTTACACTGAGCGCAGTTACGCCCACCACCTGTACCCTCCGCCACCTTCCCCTTGCACAGACTCCTCGTGAGCCAAACCCCTGGCTTAGCTCCGCCCCTCTCTGTAAATACCAATTGTTCATATTTGAGGTAGACGAACAGGAAGAGACTGACGCAGCGGAGGAGCCGACCAACTAAAGGGAAGCAGAGGACTTTTGTACATTTAAAGAGAAAACATATTTATATATTTTCTATACAGTGTTTACTGATGATGCACCAGAGGTTTGTATAAGAAATATTTGTACATTTTTAACTAAAGTTTTTATTCAGATCATCACAAGTATAAGTTGCCTTAAAGCAGGAGGAAGAACAGGAACTAACCAGTCAGATGGACCACCAACCTCTGATGCCAAATACCAACAGCAGCTGCGGGAGTCCTGCGTTACCGTGGCAACCGCATCAGGTGACCTCCCACAGTCTGCTGTTTATCACTGTGGGACTGACGTTTCTGTGGCCGCTCCGGGGACGGCGTCTTCAGGAGGACATCTCCGGTGTCGGGGACGGCGTCTCGGCAGGAAGTGACTCTGGTGTTGGAGCTCCAGTTCTGACTCTCTGTAGCACTGTGAGGCACATATTGACTGATTGGTCATCCGATCGGAACCAGAACCACTCTGATTGGTGATGACACGGGGCGTTCAGAACTGGGCGGGATGGATGTGAGCAGAAGGTTGGATCTGCTGCTCGTGTCCCTCCCGGGCCTCCATACGCAGACCCACGTCCTGCAGCAGCTGGGGTCTGTTCTGGTTTAAACCAAAACGTTTGTGTTCGCTTTGTGTGTCGGAGTTCTCAGGAGGGGGAGGAGCCTCTCCCCTCCCCGCTAACACGACTTTGTGCCTGAGCAGTCACATCACTTCCTGTTTTGTTTTGTTCCCGCTGAGGAAGAGACCACAGAGGAGCTGCAGTGCCCACTAAATGCTCGATAGTATTTTTGTACCACATGTTGTAGATAACGTATTTATAAGCTAGAGAGAGTCCCTGTAAATGTCTCGCCCACCCTCGGTACTTTTCATTCCGTCTTTTTTATATTTCTTCTATTTTTCTATGGAATCTCACGAACGCCGACAATCTCAGATCAGACATATCCAGGTTTTTACGTGTTTTTGACTCGCGCGGAGCTGGATACCGGGCGGGACACGAGGTGGGACGCCGGGTCGGTCATCGGCTTCTTTATCACAAATCTTGAAGTCAGTTTGCTTCCTGAAAGTCCCGTTCCAGAAAACCCACCAGCATGACTCGACAATCCAAGGCTTTTTTAGTACCAGAACTCCGAAGCTTCAGGTGGTTCTGGACCTGAGAAGCATCCAGATGTTTGTGACTGAGCTCAGGACCTGCAGACGACGAGGACACGAGTGGGATCAGTCTGAACCCTTTACGTCTGAGCCTCCGGCTCTGGCTCCGCCCTCAGTGATCGTTGTTCTCGTGAGTTGAACACGTGACGACCGTGACCTCGGTCAGGAGTACGAGTCCTGTTGAAGCCGTCTCTGAGCCACGGACGCTGAAGCTCGGATGTGTCCTGATAAACCGAAACACATCTGATTTAGAGCTTCTTGGGTGTTTTGGGTAAAGTTTGTAACGTGAAACTAAAAATCACCGAGAGTGAAAGGGAATCGTCTTACCTGAGCTGTGAGTCAGGGTCAGGGTTAGGGTCAGGGTTCGCTCTAACCAGCTCTAACCAGCGCAGCAGCTTCAGGGTGTTTCAGCACTTTCTGAAACTTAAACCATCATGAAGTTGTTGCTTAGCCACTAGGAGCCTCTCAGGCCTTCAGCATCTAGTTTTGGTCTCACTAGGCTTCGGTACGGCCTTGGCGCCTCGCTGTGGGACTCTGACGTCTCCGTTCGGCTGCAGCGCTGTCCCATCCGGGCTTCCGTACAGCTTCAACAACAGTTTTGTTCCTGCTGGGCCTCTGTAGGGCATAAGTGCCTAGTTTAGACCATTCTGGGTTTGGCCTCTGTAGGGCTTTCACCAACCTGTGGTTGGGCTCTGTTCCTCCATCTGGTGCGCTCGTCTTCTCCTTTCTGCACTTTACTCGATGTTTTCTTGTCTGATTTGGTACAAATGGACTGAAACCGCAGGGGAGCTGATTGTTGCAGCTCTCCGTTTGAAAACTCAGCTGGAAGAGACGAAACCCGTCGCGTTTTAAAGCCACTAATAAACTATTTGAAGTAATTATTCAGTTGCAAGGGAATAAACTCTGACCGTGTCTGATGGAGTCTTTGAGGTTTGTTGTATTTGAAATGTGAACGGGGTCCCGTTTGACCAGAGATGCTTTTGTTCGAGTCCGTAAGAATCTGATCAGAAACGAGACTAAGCCTCCTGCAGGCACCCTCCAGGCCAGCAGGCGGTGCTGTTGGGCAGACTGAACGTGGGTGAAGAGGCTTAGAAAGTAGACATGTAAAAAGTTTTAAATGGAAAGCACTTTTGTCTCCAGGCTGGGTGACGGGAAACCTTTCTGTTTCTTCTGATTCGTCTGAACTGTACAGCCCGTCCAGCTGCCTCCATAAGCTGTTGTAACTCATCAGATGCTGAATTTATCTCCTTATGTTGAATATAAAACCGAGTGAACTTTAACCTTTGTGTGTGTGTTGATTCAGCAGAACAGAGGGGTCCGTTTAAAGAAAAGGCCTGCTTTGGTCAAACCACCAGATCGTCCTAACCCTCACTAAACATCTGACAGAACCCCTGTCCTCCATGGCGGGGGTACTCCGTTCTGGTCCTGGAGGACCTGGTGGTTTCTGTGCCCCCACACACTCGAGTCAGTGGCAGGATAAAACGAAAACGTGCAGGATCCCGGCCTGGAATGGAGTTCCCCTGCTGTACGGATCTGATGGAAACGGCCTTCAGACACGTGGAAACGGGAAGCAACAATTCATCACAAACAAAGTCCAACTCTAATACGTTAAAGCTGAAAATGTAGCTTTCAGAGTTTTCTACAGAATAAAAGCTGAACGTCGGTCCGGTGCAGCAACTCCAGGAATCTGACGGCATCATTATTCAGTAAGAGGTGCGCTGATTAGGTGTTGGTCCATTGGAACGTCACTGGGAGGAGTCTGGTCTTGTGGCTAGACGGATGTGTCCAACAGTCGTCTGCAGGGGAACAGAGACCGAGATCGTTTCCGAAACCTGAAATAAAATAGGAATGAAACTTCTTCCTCTCACCTTGGGCGTGTCCGCTCAGGTGTCTCCAAAGCCAATCGCCTGTCTCCATGTAGTCCTGTCATGTGTCCTCTACCCTCACACCAACTAACTTCATGTCCACTTTTCTGCCAGCCTCGCCTCTGTCAGGGCGGCTGTGGCTACATCGTAGCTCATCACCAACAGTGTGTGAATGGATGAGTGATGCACTGTAGTGTAAAGCGCTTTGGAGTCCTTATGAGAGACGCTATACAAGTGCGGGTCATTTTTCACTGTCTCTCCTCTGGACATGTCCAAACCATCTCCAGAACGTCTAGCATGGTGTTGCAACACATTGTGAGATGATGTTCAGCGCTGGTCATGTGACTTAAAGTGACAAATCAGCTGCTAGTCTGTGACCAGTGTTTACAAAAACATCTGCCAAAGAGGCAGAAGTGTCTCAAGACATTTTTGAGCCACATAGGCCCTAACCTTTACATAATACACGTATTTTATTGTGACAATAATAAACTGAAATATGTTTTAAAGGAACCATCAATATGGTTTCTGCTAAATTCAGGAAATTAGGATCTGACAGTCCCCCTGCTTAGAAAATAAACCAACAGAATTTATCAGAAAATTTAGATTTTATTATAAATTATTATACAGCACCAGATTACATCAAACTTTATTTGTACAGCACTTTTAATACAAAACAAACAGCATCTCAAAGTGCTTAACATATTAATGTTGCAAGTCCCAGCAGCCGGTCAAGGCTTAGAAACAGTGGTCAGAGACAAGGGTCACACAAGGGTCAAGAGGACAATGGTTCAGGACTTGCTGGTGAGGACAGAACTAGGCAAAGGGTCAAAAGACAGGCTGGCTTCTCTGGATCCACCCATGGGTCCACCCATGGGCCCGCCCCTAACTCCACCTCTGGCGGGAAAAGAAGGACTGGCATGGAGTGAGGAAAGTCCAACTGGACCCAGAAGCTCTCAGGAATGCTGGAGGAAGATCTACAATTTGCTACCAACATGAAGATTTATGACCTGTGCTCTCATTCCAGGAGTGCAACATGAACTTTTGTGCCCTCATGTGAATACTGCATGTAGTGAAAATGATACCAAATGTCTTATGTAGAGCTAAAAAAGTGTATTTGGTAAATGACCCCTTGACCTAAACTGTCAGGAGAGAATGACTTGTGACTCTTACATTGTTTAGAGCAGTCTCAGGAATGGTATAAAAGGATGCAGCTCAGATCGGGCTGGGAGAGAGTTTGGGGGATTCCAAGACGAGAGTTTTTGGGGAGATTCTCAGAAGACAAGAGCTGGTGTAAACTAACTCTTATTTTATCATTTTGAACTAATTCCTCCGTGGGGGATAGCAGTTGTTTTTTATTTACCCATTTTTGTATTTTCTATTTTGTAATAAACTTTTTTGAAAAAGAAACATAATCCTGATTCTTTCAGGTTTTCTCTAAAGCTTCACGTTTGGAGCCCTGGCCATAAATTGCACAGAGGTAAGCATGTCGATGATCGGTCTCTGAATTATCGGGACTTACTTTACAGTTTATAACAGAATAATATAAAGAAACCTTAAGATAAGGGAAGTTTTAACTTTCCCCTCCTTGCGAGTAACGAGTTGTCTTAAGGGCGATAAAAGCAGAATATTCGAGGTTATTTTGGCTCTGATTGCAGGTTGAAAAAGTCTCTAATCAGCTGGAAGGTTGGATTAATAAATAAATTGATAAACTTATGATAGCCTGATCAACTAGCATAAATCATTTTATAGTTACCAACCTCCCACATAAGCTGTTAGAGGCGCAATTAATCCGGATAACCCAAACAATTGCTGAGAGGCTTGGCTTGCCTCCAGACTTCTCTCTAGTATCTTAACCAAAAGGTAAAGAGTTTAAAAGAAGTGGACTACTCTGGGGATTGCTATTCGTACAAGTCATTTCACCTTTAAAATAAAAGACACGGTTCTAATTAGGGGGTCCAAACCCGGCTCTAGTACGATTAAACTCGCCGACACCCCCACTCGAACCCTGATGGATGCACCGTCTCATAAGTTCTAACGGAACCGGCAAATGGGACGGGCACGTGACATTAAAATGACCCCATATTCCCGTCTGTTACACCCCCACCCCACCACCCATTTCCCAGGCGCGTGCACACACACACACACACAGAGAGGCTGAGTTCAGATGGGTTAGGTAATGAATGACACGCCAGCAGGTGAGCCATCTGCCTCGGCAGTAGTTGATCCAAGGCACCAATCCAGGGCGCCCACAGAGGGAGGGCAGCCCCACCACCGCCTAAGCACACCTCTAGGAGCGCCCTGGTGGCCACAGTCGACCACCACCCCGAGGCAGAGGGCCCCACAGAGGCAACACTAGTATGATTAAAGTAAGTCATAAATAATACCCAACATGGATAGTAAAATAACTGATTACATGATTACAGAGCTAGTAAAACACTAAACCATGAATGTGTAATACCACTAAAATGGAGATAATAAAATTAAATAGGTAATGCAGCTAAAAACAGATATCAGGTAAAAGCTGAGCTAAAAAGGCGAGTCTTGAGCCTGCTCTTAAAAACATGAACACTCTCCACGACCTGTTCCCAAGACGAGGGAAATATTACGCATCAATGAGTGCTGTAAGGGTTCTCTGGGGTTCTTGTGAGTGATGTCGCCTAATGTTCCTGTTCCTTTAAGAGACGCGGGGCTGAAACTTAAAGTTGGACATGCAGGATGTCAGCTGTTTGTTAAGCTACTCCTGTCTGGTGTTTGAGTTGAGCACAAATGTTACAATAAGAAGTAACCTAAGCTTCCGGGGCGCAGTTATGGCTCTTTCCCACTAGCATCTATAATGTCCACATTAGCATAGCCTGCCTTTATTCAGGGTGCAGCTGGCCTGTTTCTCAGCCCTCTTCCCGAGGTGGTCTGCTTCAGGCTGACCAGGGCCAACACACCCACTGCTGACTGATAGGCCAGCTCCAGTTCACACCTCCCATTAGGGAAGCCTCCGATTGGTGGGTTTATCAGCCCAGTGGGCTTACAGCATGCATACATCATGCTGATTGCTGAGGAGGAGAAAATGTCTGCATTCACCTGGGGCCGGCTGAGGCCATCCGAGCGGTATGGAGCCGATGCTAGTGGAAGGCCCATTAACTCATTCACTGCCAGCGTTTTTCAGTGTTTTCACAGTTTTTTTAAGAGTCGCAGAACGTTGCGTGCTAGGATGATGCCAACGACAAAACCACCAAAACAAAGTGGAGACTCTCCTCTTACATCAGGAAGGTCGGCACGTTTCAAGCTTAATCCATTCTTTCATAATCCGTTGTTGAATTGTGATCGGCAGAAACTTTTTTGGTTCGCGCCTCACTTTTTTTTTACAGCTGCGGCCCAAAACAATCTCCTAACACATGGATGTTCTGCTTCCTGATCACGTGACGTGGGACATACGCAGATGAAGATTGGCTTTAGAGCTGAGATGTTTTTTCTCACGGTCTCGCATTTAAGACGAGTTTCATATTGAACAGAAACCTAACCTAATTCCCACTCTTGCCCACTCCCGGTGACTCCCATTTCATGGGAATCCCGCAGGAATCACATAATCCACTGGGATCACAAAAAGTTGGCCTTGTTCGAGATGAGCAGCGCCTCGCCTGGAAAAGAGCACGGAGAGTGGCTAAAAACCGGCGTTTAAAAATAAGTCGGACAGATTTCCCTACATGTGGTTGACGATGGCTGAAGATATCACGTTAGCATTCATAAATGTAAAATTCTGGTTCCTGTTAGCAACTGAAACACATCCTCACATGCTTGTGGATATCATATATGGTAGACATGTGCATATGAAGATATGACTTTAATAATAAGTAATGGTTATCAGCTGTAGTTTTAGTGTGCTCATAGGAAACGGGACCAAAGAAAACTCTTTGAAACAAATCCCATTATGGCCTATATAGTTGGAGAACAACTATGCTCCGAAATCTGCGGCCGCCTTGATCTCACGAGGTTATCGTTGCCCACGTAGGCATGACGTCAGAGCAAGTCGGCGTTAAGTTGGACACAAATCTATTCGGCATGCACTGCGCATCGATCACCGTGATCCAATCTGCGCAGAAGTGGCTCTTCTCGAACACGACCAAATTTTCAAATTGTCAATTGTTCCTGATCCTATCCATCCTCGTCCTTTCCTAAGAGAACGAGTCTCTGATTCTAATCTGCATGTTTGAGTTCTTCATTAGGCTCATTTTAATGGTTGGAACCATCATGGTTCTGCTCCGTTTAAGCTTCTTTGGACCATGGATCACATTCACATTAATCATTTTCCAGCTGCTAACACTTGATTTTTACCTCGTTTTCATTTACCGTAATAACGCCTAATTGTGCGCTCTAAAATACTCTAACTCTGCGCACGTTCCATTCTCAACTACTCTAACGCTCGATCTCAGCTGAACCACGTATTACGGTATTCCGGATCTGGCTCCGCCTCCACACGTCTCTGCTCACCGATTGGAGCCCCGCTGGTCACCTGACCTGAGAGGAGCGGAAGAAGAGAGCTCGACAATAAAGAGAAGGTGCGGAAGTAAACAATATAACCTTTTGTGATTTTTCCTCAGATAAAGACACGGTTTCAGTGTTTTCACGGTCAGTTTGACGGGGGAACGTGTCCAGAAACGGAACCCAAATTCTGTTGTCGGTTAAGGAGCTCTGTCGGGCGCGTAGACCGAAACCGAGCCCGGGACCCACCATAGTGCCGCTCGCGCGGACGCTGCCGCCTCAGACCGTTCGCTCGAGACTGAAACACGACCAGCTTATTCAGGGATCGATTAACCGAAAAACAGAACTCTGTGCGTTGTTGAAGCCGCGCTCCCACATTTTCTGTTGTGTCACGTCTCAACCGGGAAGTCCCCGTCGTTGTGACGTAACGAGGCACCGGTCCAGTTTCGACTAGAACGTTAAATGTCATCCTGCTGAATCACCACGGGGACTGTTGTCCACCTGGTCGTCCCCGTTAACGGACACAGACACCGGCGTGCTGGTTGCCGGTCGGGCCGTACACGAGCGCTACATGTCTGACGTTATTCAACACTTATCGCAATGCTTCTGACCACG
The DNA here is from genome assembly GCF_043380555.1 of Nothobranchius furzeri. NCBI lineage: Eukaryota > Metazoa > Chordata > Actinopteri > Cyprinodontiformes > Nothobranchiidae > Nothobranchius > Nothobranchius furzeri. Next base: position 33,222,938 of record NC_091741.1, on the reverse strand, counting down.
ACCAGATAAACATCATCTCCAGCGGTCAACGGGCAACACCCCGGACAGAGAGCCAGTCCATCGCAGGGCAAGACAATCAATCACACACACACACACACACACACACACACACACACACACACACACACACACACACACACACACACACACACACACACACACACACACACACACTCTCACACACACACACACTCTCACACACACACACACACACACACACCCCGAAGGACAATTTAGGCAGACCAATCAACCTAACAGTCATGATTTTGGACTGTGGGAGGAAGCCGGAGTACCCGGAGAGAACCCACGCATGCACGGGGAGAACATGCAAACTCCATGCAGAAAGATCCCAGGCCGGGAATCGAACCCAGGACCTTCTCGCTGCAAGCGACAGCTCTAACCACTGCACCACTGCGCTGCCCCTGTCTGTTTCTTCTAGAAACAGGTGTGAATCATAATGGGCTTTGAATAAAAATGTGATTCCGTGATACACATGTAAACAGCCTTTAGACCAGGGCTGGCCAGTATATCTAAAACTGTCAAAATTTCTGACTTATGGAGATCATTCTTCCATGTCAGTAGGTTACTTAAAAGGTGAAAAGATGTGTGCAGGTTGTTGTTGTCCCTCTAACAAGCTGTTCCACCTT